>NC_057797.1:543614649-543638282 GCF_018294505.1 Triticum aestivum | reverse complement strand
GCCACCGGCCCGCGCCTGTCCCAGCGCCCCGCCTCCTCGCCGGCGTTCGCCGTCCGCGCCGCCCGCGCCCACCTCCGACGGTCGGAATCCCATCGCTCTACCGCCTGAGCTTCCCCGGCCACCCAGCTCGCCGTTCGCCGCCGCTCGGTCCACGAGCGCATCCCCGGCCGAGATCGCCGCCCCGTGCCTCGCTGGAGCACCCTTGCCTCGCCGCCTTGGCCCCGGCCACCACCACGGACCTCGCCATCGCCATCGCCATCGCCGGCGAGCTCCCGTGCCGCCTCCTCCATCGCCGGTCGCCGTCCCGTCGCCGGATCCGGTCGGTTGGACGAGATCCACCGGTCCAGCGAACCAAACGGCCCCTCCCGATCCGGATCCGTGCCGTCCCGCTTCTCTCCATCCCGCGTTGACTCTCGCGGAGGTATAATTTCACTAAGTCCCCGAAATTCCCAGATTCACATGCCCATGTTCATCGTGTCATAATTCATCATCTGTAGCTTCGTTTTGGGCGTGTAGCATATCAAAATGTTCGTCTCAGAGAGCTCATCATTTCATCCCACTGCATCATTTTCTTTTGAGTTCATCTTGATGCCCGAAATGCTGTTGGAAGAGTGCTATTTGGGATAATTGTCAGATCTGCTGCTCCAATTAGATATTTGTCATTTTTCCCATAATTATTGTGTGCATGATATGCCCCTGAGCTCTACATGTGTTTTGTTATATGTTTTGCCATCTTTCCAGAGGTGCAACCCATGTATTTTTGTGATGTGTGTGGTGACTAGCACAAGCTTGCAAAGTGGTGCATTCGTTAATGCTGATTTCAGGGACACAGCTTTTCCACTAAGTCCTTGATCTGTTTATTTCAATATGTCATATGTTCATGTTGTTTCCTAGTGATCCGTGCCTCTTTTGAGGATGATCAGTAAGGATGATTTGTTAATCTTGTAGTGCTCTATCCATCCATGTCTTTGTTTGCAATTATGAAGCACCCTAGCTTGAGTCAATCGAGCTCTACTTTTGCTATTTCGTGAATCTGGGCAGATTGTCTACTTGTTAGCGATTTTGCCGAGGATGTTGTAGTTGATCTGTGCATGCTATGTTATTGTTCTTGCCATGTCTAGCTTGCATAAGATGTATTCTTGATGGGTGTATGCTTAGTTTGTCATGCCATGCTCTGTAGTGAGTAAACATGCCTACTTGATATCTTATTTGCATGCTCCAGTTTTTCACTAAGTCTAAGATCTGATTATGTTTTTTGCCATGTTCACATGCTTGCAAATGTATTTTCTGATCCCTTTTGGCTCAAGGTCACTAAGGGACTTTTGTTAAGCTCTTTGAGTAGCTCAATGCCATGCTTTACTTTGCCATGTTCAGGCACTGTAGCTTATAGTTCTGATGCTCCAAAGTTTGCTACGTGATCTGAAATTCCAGACAAGTGTTAATTTCACTAAGTCTGAAATCTGTTTACCAAATGCACTTTTGCCATGCTTGTTTGAACCTGTTAATGGATGATTTGGCCGTAGCTCGGTGTTCCTCTTTTGTTAAGAATCATGAATGGATCCCTGTCCTGCATTTTTTTGCCATGTTTGCATGCTGTAGCATGTTTAACTTGTTGCATTTATAGGGCTACTTGCTGTTTATCGCAGACCGGTGCCATATTTGTTTTGCTTGCCATTTCCAAACTGTGTCTCCGATTCCGGTGTTCTTCATATCGATTTCAACCGAAATCACCTCACCTTTCCAGTGGCACACTTGGATTTCCAAGTTGAGGGCAGGTAAATTCATTCCCTTGCAAATCGTGCATATGCATCGCATACCGCATCCTGCATATCATACCATGTTCATGTGTTGGTTGTTTACTATGTTGTGTGCTTCTTTCCGGTGTTGCTTCTTCGGGTTGGTTCCGGTAACGTCATGGTGTGAGGATTCGTTTGACTACGTCCATTTGTCTTCTTCATGGGCTCGTTCTTCTTCCTTGTGGGATTTCAGGTAAGATGACCATACCCTCGAAATCACTTCTATCTTTGCTTGCTTGTTGCTCGCTCTTTTGCTATGCCTATGCTGCGATACCTACCACTTTCTTATCATGCCTCCTATATTGTTGAACCAAGCCTCTAACCCACCTTGTCCTAGCAAACCGTTGTTTGGCTATATTACCGCTTTGCTCAGCCCCTCTTATAGCGTTGTTAGTTGCAGGTGAAGATTGAAGTTTGTTCCTTGTTGGAACATGGAGATGTTGTTCCTTGTTGGAACATGTTTACTTGTTGGGATATCACAATATATCTTATTTAATTAATGCATCTATATACTTGGAAAAGGGTGGAAGGCTCGGCCTTATGCCTGGTGTTTTGTTCCACTCTTGCCGCCCTAGTTTCCGTCATATCGGTGTTATGTTCCTGGATTTTGCGTTCCTTACGCGGTTGGGTATAATGGGAACCCCTTGACAGTTCGCTTTGAATAAAACTCCTCCAGCAAGGCCCAACCTTGGTTTTACCATTCTCCATGTAGCCTCTTTTTCCCTTGGGTTAGGCCAGCCCAAGGGTCATCTTTATTTTAACCCCCCGGGCCAGTGCTTGTCTAAGTGTTGGTCCGAACTGAGTAGACTGCGGGGCCACCTCGGGGAAACTTGAGGGCTGGTTTTACTCGTAGGATGTCTCATCCGGTGTTGCCCTGAGAACGAGATATGTGCAGCTCCCATCAGGATGTCGGCGCATCGGGCGGCTTTGCTGGTCTTGTTTTACCTTTGTCGAAATGTCTTGTAACCGGGATTCCGAGTCTGATCGGGTCTTCCCGCTAGAAGGAATATCCTTCGGTGACCGTGAGAGCTTGTCATGGGCTAAGTTGGGACACCCCTGCAGGGATTTGAACTTTCGAAAGCCGTGCCCGCGGTTATGGGCAGATGGGAATTTGTTAATGTCTGGTTGTAGAAAACCTGAAGTTGACCTTAACTAAAATACATCAACCGCGTGTGTAACCGTGATGGTCTCTTTCCGGCTTAGTTCGGGAAGTGAACACGGTGTTGGAATTATGCTTGACGTAGGTTGTTCTAGGATCACTTCGTGATCATAGTTTCTCGATCGTGTTTTGCCTTCTCTTCTCGCTCTCTTTTGCTGTGTGTTAGCCACCATATATACTAGTCGCTTGCTGCAGCTCCACCTCATACCTTTTACTCTTCCTATAAGCTTAAATAGTCTTGATCACGAGGGTGCGAGATTGCTGAGTCCCCGTGGCTCACAGATACTTCCAAAACCAGCTTGCAGGTGCCGAAGAGTCCGTGCAGTTGACGCAACCAAGCTCAAGGAGGAGCTCTATGAAGATCTCGTTTTTTGTGTTGTTCCGGTTCCAGTTGATCAGTAGTGGAGCCCAGTTGGGATCAGATCGGGGACCTTGTCGCATTTGGGGTTCTTCTTTTATTTTGGTTCCGTAGTCAAACCTTGACTGTATTTGGTTGATGTAATGCTTATTCATGTATTTGTGTGAAGTGGCGATTGTAAGCCAACTATGTATCTTTTCCCTTATGTATTACATGGGATGTGTGAAGATTACCTCACTTGCGACATTGCTTTCAATGCGGTTATGCCTCTAAGTCATGCTTCGACACGTGGGAGATATAGCCGCATCGAGGGTGTTACGTTTATCCCTCTACATCATGTCATCTTACATAAGGCATTACTCTGTTCTTATGAACTTAATACTCTAGATGCATGCTGGATAGCGGTCGATGTGTGGAGTAATAGTAGTAGATGCAGGCAGGAGCGGTCTACTTGTCACGGACGTGATGCCTATATACATGATCATGCCTAGATATTCTCATAATTATTCGCTTTTCTATCAATTTCTCGATAGTAATTCGTTCACCCACCGTAATACTTATGCTATCTTGAGAGAAGCCACTAGTGAAACCTATGGCCCTCGGGTCTATTCTCCATCATACAAGTTTCCGATCTATCTTATTTTGCAATCTTTACTTTCAATCTATATCATAAAAATACCAAAAATATTTATCTTATCATTATTACCTCTATCAGATCTCACTCTCGTAAGTGACCGTGAAGGGATTGACAACCCCTTTATCATGTTGGTTGTGAGGTTCTTATTTGTTTGTGTAGGTACGAGGGACTTGCGTGTGGCCTCCTACTGGATTGATACCTTGGTTCTCAAAAACTGAGGGAAATACTTACGCTACTTTGCCGCATCACCCTTTCCTCTTCAAGAGAAAACCAACGTAGTTCTCAAGAGGTAGCAAGAAGGATTTCTGGCGCCGTTGCCGGGGAGTCTACGCACAAGTCAAGACATACCAAGTACCCATCACAAACTCTTATCCCCCGCATTACATTATTTGCCATTTGCCTCTCGTTTTCCTCTCCCCCACTTCACCCTTGCCGTTTTATTCGCCCTCTTTTTCCGTTCCCCTTCTCTTTTCCAGTTTGCCTCTTTTGCTTGTTTCTTGTTTGCTTGTGAGTTGGATTTCTTGCTCGTCATGATGGCTCAAGATAATACTAAATTGTGTGACTTTTCCAACACCAATAATAATGATTTTATTAGCACTCCGATTGTCCTCTTACCGATGTTGAATCTTGTGAAATTAATGCTGCCTTGCTGAATCTTGTCATGGAAGATCCAGTTTCTGGCCTTCCTACCGAAGATGCCACTACCCATCTAAACAACTTTGTTGATTTGTGTGATATGCAAAAGAAGAAAGATGTGGATAATGATATTGTTAAACCGAAGCTATTCCCGTTTTCTCTTAGAGATCGTGATAAAACTTGGTTTTCGACTTTGCCTAAAAATAGTATTGATTCATGGAATAAGTGCAGAGATGCTTTTATCTCTAAGTATTTTCCTCCCGCTAAGATCATCACTCTTAGAAACGATATCATGAATTTTAAGCAACTTGATCATGAACATGTTGCACAAGCTTGGGAGAGAATGAAATTAATGATACATAATTTCCCTACACATGGTTTGAATCTTTGGATGATTATACAAAAAATTTATGCCGGATTGAACTTTGCTTCTAGAAATCTTTTAGATTCGGCCACGGGTGGCACTTTTATGGAAATCACTTTAGGAGAAGCTACTAAACTCCTAGATAATATTATGGTTAATTATTCTCAATGGCATACTAAAAGATCTACTAATAAAAAGGTGCATGCTATAGAAGAAATCAATCTTTTGAGTGTAAAGATGGATGAACTTATGAAATTGTTTGCTAATAAAAGTGTTTCTTCTAATCCTAATGATATGCCTTTGTCTACTTTGATTGAGAATAATAATGAATCTATGGATGTGAATTTTGTTGGTAGGAACAATTTTGGTAATAACGCGTATAGAGGTAATTTTAATCCTAGGCCGTTTCCTAGTAATTCCTCTAATAATTATGGTTATTCCGACAACAATTATTACGGAAATTATAATAAGATGCCCTCTGATTTTGAATCTAATATTAAAGAATATATTAGTTCGCAAAAGAGTTTCAATGCTTTGATTGAAGAAAAATTGTCTAAGATCGATGAGTTGGCTAGGAACGTGGATATAATTTCTCTTGATGCTAATTCTTTGAAACTTAGATCTATTCCACCTAAGCATGATATCAATGAGTCTCTCAAAGCTATGAGAATTTCCATTGATGAGTGCAAAGAAAGAACTGCTAGGATGCGTGCTAAAAAGGATTGCTTCATAAAAGCATGTTCTTCAAGTTTCCATGATAATAAGGATGAAGATCTAAAAATTATTGATGTGTCCCCTATTAAATGTTTGTTTTACAATATTAATCTTTATAATGATGGGACTGTATATGAGTCAACTTTAGTTAGATGGCGTCCTAATGATTCAGAGTTTTTAGATCTTTATGCAAAAATTAATAAAAGTGGGATTGGAGAGGTGAAAACTTTAAATAGCAATGAACCCACCATCTTGGATTTCAAGGAATTTAATTATGATAATTGTTCTTTAATAGATTGCATTTCCTTGTTGCAATCCATGCTAAATTCTCCGCATGCTTATAGCCAAAATAAAGCTTTTACTAAACATATCGTTGATGCTTTAAGAAAAGCTTGAATTGGAAGTTTCTATCCCTAGAAAATTTCATGATGAGTGGGAACATACTATTAAAATTAATATTAAAGATCATGAATGCTTGCTTTATGTGATTTGGGTGCTAGTGTTTCCACGATTCCTAAAACTTTGTGTGATTTGCTAGGTTTCTATGAATTTGATGATTGTTCTTTAAACTTGCATCTTGGGGATTCCACCATTAAGAAACCTATGGGAAGAATTAATGATGTTCTTATTGTTGCAAATAGGAATTATGTGCCCGTAGATTTCATTGTTCTTGATATAGATTGCAATCCTACATGTCCTATTATTCTTGGTAGACCATTCCGTAGAACGATTGGTGCAATTATTGATATGAAGGAAGGGAATATTAGATTCCAATTTACATTAAGGAAGAGCATGAAACACTTTCCTAAAAATAAAATAAAATTACCTTATGAATCTATTATAAGAGCCACTTATGGATTCCATACCAAACATGATAATAATTAGATCTATCCTTGCTTTTATGCCTAGCTAGGGGCGTTAAACGATAGCGCTTGTTTGGAGGCAACCCAATTTCATTTTTGTTTCCTGATTTTTGATTCTGTTTAGTAATAAATAATTCATCTAGCCTCTGTTTATATGTGGTTTTATGCTTTTAATTAGTGTTTGTACCAACTAGAACCTTTGGGAAGACTTGGGGAAAGTCTTTGCGATCTTGCTGTAAAAAACAGAAACTTTAGCGCTCACGAGATTTGCTGCCAATTTTTACTGTAGAGTGATATTTAGTTAATTCTTTTTGAATATGATTAATATATAAATTCCTCACGTCCAGAAATTTATTTTAGAATTTTTGGGGTTCCAGAAGTATTCGAAACCTACAGATTACTACATACTGTTCTGTTTTTGACAGATTCTGTTTTTTGTGTGTTGTTTGCTTATTTTGATGAACCTATGGCTAGTAATAGAGTTTATGAACCATAGAAAAGTTGGAATGCAGTAGGTTTAAAACCAATATAAATAAATAATGAGTTCATTACAGTACCTTGAAGTGGTGGTTTGTTTTCTTTTACTAACGGAGCTCACGAGATTTTTCTTTAAGTTTTGGGTAAAGATTTGATGGATTATGGAACAAGGAGTGGCAAGAGCCTAAGCTTGGGGATGCCCAAGGCACCCCAAAGGTAAAATTCAAGGACAACCAAAAGCCTAAGCTTGGGGATGCCCCGAAAGGCATCCCCTCTTTCGTCTTCGTCCATCGGTAACTTTACTTGGAGCTATATTTTTATTCGCCACATGATATGTGTTTTGCTTGGAGCGTCTTGTATGATTTGAGTCTTTGCTTTTTAGTTTACCACAATCATCCTTGCTGTACACACCTTTTGGGAGAGGCACACATGAATTGGAATTTATTAGAATACTCTATGTTCTTCACTTATATCTTTTGAGTTGGATAATTTTTGCTCTAGTACTTCGCTTATATCTTTTAGAGCACGGCGGTGGTTTTATTTTATAGAAATAATTGTTCTCTCATGCTTCACTTATATCATTTTGAGAGTCCTTTAGAACAGCATGGTAATTCACTTTGGTTATAAATTTTAAATGCTAAGAGAAGTTGGATGCTTGATAGATTGTTTTGAGATATACAGGTGGTAATATTAGAGGTGTGCTAGTTGAGTAATTGTGAAATTGATGAATACTTGTGTTGAAGTTGGCAAGTCCCGTAGCATGCACGTATGGTAAATGTTATGTGAAAAATTTGAAGCCTGGGGTGTTCTTTGATTGCTTTCCTTATGAGTGGCGGTCGGGTATGAGCAATGGTCTTTTCCTACCAATCTATCCCCCTAGGAGTATGCACGTAGTGCTTGGTTTTGATGACTTGTAGATTTTTGCAATAAGTATGTGAGTTCTTTATGACTAATGTTGAGTCCATGGATTATATGCACTCTCACCCTTCCATCATTGCTAGCCTCTTCAGTACCATGCACTGCCCTTTCTCACCTTGAGAGTTGGTGCATACTTCGCCGGTGCATCCAAACCCCGTGATACGATACGCTCTATCATACATAAGCCTCCTTATATCGATACGCTCTATCACACATAAGCCTCCTTATATCTTCCTCAAAATAGGCACCATACCTACCTATTATGGCATTTCCATAGCCATTACGAGATATATTGCCATGCTACTTTCCACCATTCCATTTATTATGACACGCATCATCATTGTCATATTACTTTGCATGATCATGTAGTTGACATCGTATTTGTGGCAAAGCCACCATGCTTAATTTTTCATACATGTGACTCTTGATTCATCGCAATCCCGGTACACCACCAGAGGCATTCACATAGAGTCATATTTTGTTCTAAGTATCGAGTTGTAATTCTTGAGTTGTAAGTAAATAAAAGTGTGATGATCATCATTGGAGCATTGTCCCATGTGAGGAAAGGATGATGGAGACTATGATTCCCCCACAAGTCCGAATGAGACTCCAGACGAAAAATAATAATAATAAAGAGGCCAAAAAAGAGAAAAGCAGGCCCAAATAAAAAAATGAGAGAAAAAGAGAGAAGGGACAATGTTACTATCCTTTTTCCACACTTGTGCTTCAAAGTAGCACCATTATCTTCATGATAGAGAGTCTCTTATTTTGTCACTTTCATATACTAGTGGGAATTTTTCATTATAGAACTTGGCTTGTATATTGCAATGATGGGTTTCCTCAAATGCCCTAGGTCTTCGTGAGCAAGCAAGTTGGATGCACACCCACTTAGTTTCTTTGATGATCTTTCATATATGTATAGCTCTAGTGCATCCGTTGCATGGCAATCCCTACCCCTTGCATTGACATCAATCGGTGGGCATCTCCATAGCCCATTGATTAGTCACGTCAATGTGAGACTTTCTCCCTTTTTGTTTTCTCACACAACCTCAATCATCATATTCTATTCCACCGATAGTGCTATGTCCATGGCTTGTGCTCATATATTGCGTAAAAGTTGAAAGAGTTTGAAAAGGCTAAGTATGAAACAATTGCTTGGCTTGTCATCGAGGTTGTGCATGACGGGAGCATTTTGTCTAGCGAAAATGAAGCATGGCCAAACTATATGACTTTGTGGGGATAAGTTTTCTTTGGCTATGGTATTTTGATAAGGCATAATTGTTTGATTAGCGTACTTGGAGTATTACTATTTTTATGTCAACAATAAACTTTTATTTTGAATATTTCGGATCTGAACATTCATGCCACAATAGAGAAAAATACATTGAAGAACATGCTATAAAGAATTCCACATCAAAAATTATGTTTTTATCATTTACCTACTCGAGGACGTGCAGGAATTAAGCTTGGGGATGCTGATACGTCTCCAACATATCTATAATTTTTTATTGTTCCATGCTATTATATTATCTGTTTTGGATGTTAATGGGCTTTATTTTACACTTATATATTATTTTTGGGACTAACCTATTAACCCAAGGCCCAGTGCAAATTGCTGTTTTTTTGCCTATTTCAGTGTTTCGCAGAAAAGGAATATCAAACGGAATCCAAACGGAATGAAACCTTCGAGAGCATGATTTTTGGAACAAACGTGATCCAGAGGACTTAGAGTGGACATCAAGCAACCACCAAGGCGTCCACGAGGCAGGGGTGCGCCTACCCCCTGGGCGCGCCCTCCCCCTCATGGGCCCCTCGTGGCTCAACCGACCTACTTCTTCCTCCTATATATGTTCGCATGCCCTGGAAACATCCAAGAGCACCACTAAACCCTATTTCCACCGCCGCAACCTTCCGTACCCAAGAGATCCCATCTTGGGGACTTTTCTGGAGCTTCGCCGGAGGGGGCATTGATCACGGAGGGCCTCTACATCAACTCCATGGCCCCTCCGATGATGTGTGAGTAGTTTACTTCAGACCTTTGGGTCCATAGCTAGTAGCTAGATGGCTTCTTCTCTCTCTTTGCATCTCAATACAAAGTTCTCCTCGATCTTCTTGGAGATCTAAACTCTTTTTTCGGTGTGTTTGTCGAGATCCGATGAATTGTGGGTTTATGATCGAGTCTATCTATGAACAATATTTGATTCTTCTCTGAAATCTTTTATGCATGATTGGTTATCTTTGGAAGTCTCTTCGAATTATCAGTTTGGTTTGGCCTACTAGATTGATCATTCTTGCAATGGGAGAAGTGTTTAGCTTTGGGTTCAATCTTGCGGTGCTCAATCCCAGTGATAGAAAGGGAAACGACACATATTGTATTGTTGCCATCGAGGATAAAAAGATGGGGTTTATATCATATTGCTTGAGTTTATCCCTCTACATCATGTCATATTACCTAAGGCATTACTCTGTTCTTATGAACTTAATACTCTAGATGCATGCTGGATAGCGGTCAATGTGTGGAGTAATAGTAGTAGATGCAGGCAAGAGTCAGTCTACTTGTCACGGACGTGATGCCTATATACATGATCATACCTAGATATTCTCATAATTATTCGCTTTTCTATCAATTGCTCGACAGTAGTTCGTTCACCCACCGTAATACTTATGCTATCTTGAGAGAAGCCACTAGTGAAACCTATGGCCCCCGGGTCTATTGTAGCGACCAGACCTCAAACGATCTGATCTCTGTGCTCCGGTGTCATCCCTGGATCAGTAATGCTGACACCACACAGTACTCAAAGGATTTATAGCAGAGTAGCAATCACACACTTATTACATCGAGTGTCTCAAAAGAGAACGTATTACAATAAATATGGCTTAAGGCCATCTAATAACTATAACAGCGGAAGGCTTGGAAGATAAGTGAGTCCATCAACTCCAACGGCATCACCGAGTATAGAACCATGACCTAAAAACTCCTTAATCATCGTCTGAAAAGTCTGCAACATTAATGTTGCAGCCCGAAACAGGTCAGCACATGGAATATGCTGGCAAGGTAACACATAGAGAGTAATGGAATGAAACAGCTATACTACATGCATATTTGGCTGGTGGAAAGCTCTATGGTTACAGTTTTGCATAAAGCCAATTTTTCCCTACTAAAGGAATAAATTTATTTAACTATCATGGTGGTTGTTAAACATTGAGAATGGTTGACAGCATTCTCAATCCCAATTAAGCATCATCATTGATCATAACCCAACAAAATTAATTTAGGGTAACATGTTGACATTCACATGATAATCCAAGTACTAGATACTCAAGATGTCCATAACCGGGGACACGGCTAACCATGATTAGTTTATTACACTCTGCAGAGGTTTGCGCACTTTTCCCCACAAGACTCGATCGCCTCCGTTTGGTTTCTCGCACTACATGGTGTTTGAGAAGACGGATGACCAAGACATAGTCTTTCAAAAGCGCTAGCACCTTACGATCGGGTAGACCGTACCACCTACATCCCCTACATCTGCTAGTCTACCACTGTAAGAGTTCGCATGACTTAGTCAACTATGCTAGAGCCCATAATAGCTTGTGGCTGCACACGGAAGTTTCTAGTATGAATAGTCTCATGATCCCTTTGAGCCTGGGTGGCGGTCCAAAAGAAAACAGGCAAGTCCTGGAATACCCAGGTGCCTCAATCCACCCAGATGTGTGTTTAAGTTGCCACCTTAGATAAACCATTAATTAACAATCTCACATCTGTCATGGATATCACTCACCCAATCCACGTCTACTAGCATAGCATGGCATAATAAGCAAACGTAGAAGTAACTCCCAAAGGTTTGATAATAACAGGTAATAGGTACTACCTCATCTACTTCCCATCCCACAATTTAATTATATCCTAATCATGCAATGTGTGAGGATTGATCTAATGCAATAAAACTGGGTAGTAGAAAAGGTATGATCAAAGTGTTACTTGCCTTGCTGATGATCCGTGAAACCTAACGATTCGAAGTAACAGGCGGCGCACTCCGGGTATTCTATCGCAAGCAAACAAACAAGCATACAATAAGTACTCATCTAATGCATAGGTAAAACTCAAATAAGACATCTAACCAGAAGGTTCATATTAAGAACTCCGGTTGGCAAAAAGAATCAACTCGAACGAAGCAACGAAAGTCAAACGGCGAAAGAAAATAACTTCGTTCTACTAATCTGGATCTAGGGCAAACTTTACAGTAGCAAAATCTTGTTTAAGTTGGTTAAACGGATAGAGGGTTTTGAGACGAATCTCTAGGCGCTTGAATCGCTTGATTCCGATAAACGAGCGAAAAGTTATACTAAAATGAAAATTGGATCAGGAATCACGATCAGAAAAATCGCGGATTTAATCCGAGAAAAAGAAAAACGATGAACGCCGATTTTTTTCTCTTTTTTTATGATGGCACGGAAAACGAGGCGCGACGAACCTCGGCGGCGGCGCACGACGGCGGCGACGCGGTAGTGGCGGCGGCGGCGGCGGCTAGGGTGGCGGCTGGGCTGGGGCTGGCTAGGGTTTCCCTCGGGGTGGGATGCCCCGGCTTATAAAGGCCCCCCCTCGGGCCGGAGTCCTAGTCGGACACGGCCCGTAGGTCGGTTCGTTTTTTTAATCCCGCTCGGAAGAAAAATAAAAATAAATACTAAACGGACTCCAAAAATTCTGAAATAAATTTTCACGGGGTTCTAAAATGAAGCCGCACAAGGTGAACATTTATTTGGGACCTAAATGCAATTTTGAAAAACGCACATTTTTCCTAAATTCAAATAAAACACCGAAAAACTCCGATATAAAATATTATTTGATTTTATTATTAAATCCTCAATATTTCTTTATTTTGGGAAAGTCATTTTATTCCCTCTCTCATATTTTTGTAATAGACATAATTGATGATAAAATAAATAAAATCAAATGATCCTATTCTCAAAATTTGAGAAAACTCAAATATGAAAATAACGAAATCCCCAACTCTCTCCGTGGGTCATTGAGTTGCGTAGAATTTCTAGGATCAACCAAAATGCAAAATAAAATATGATATGCATGATGATCTAATGTATAACATTCCAAATTGAAAATTTGGGATGTTATAAACCTACCCCCCTTAAGATGAATCTCGCCCTCGAGATTCGGGTTGGCTAGAAAATAGGTGAGGGTGGTCTTTGAGCAAATCTTCCTCTCGCTCCCAGGTGGCTTCATCCTCCGTGTGGTGGCTCCACTGAACTTTGCAAAACTTGATAACCTTGCTGCGAGTAACTCGGCTGGCAAACTCGAGGATCTTAATTGGTTTCTCCTCGTAGGTCAAATCGTTATCCAACTGAATAGTTTCCAAAGGCACTGTGTCTCTCAACGGTATATCATCCATATCCGCGTGACATTTCTTTAACTGAGAAACATGGAACACATCATGAACTCCTGACAATCCTTCGGGCAATTCCAACTTGTAGGCTACTTCGCCCATACGCTCCAAAACTCGATAGGGTCCTACAAATCGTGGTGCTAACTTCCCTTTAACTCCAAAATGCTTTGTTCCTCGAAGTGGAGATACTCGAAGATAAGCTCTATCTCCGACTTCGTAAACTGTCTCCTTGCGTTTAGAATCCGCATAACTCTTCTGTCTGGACTGGGCTACCTTGAGCCTATCGCAAATCAACTTCACCTCTTGTTCAGACTCTTTAATCAAGTCAGGTCCTAACAACTGGCGGTCTCCAACATCGTCCCATGACAGCGGTGTCCTGCACCTCCTTCTGTACAAAGCTTCGAAAGGGGCCATCTTTAAACTGGTTTGATAACTGTTGTTGTAAGAGAACTCTGCATATGGCAAATTATCGTCCCAACTAGATCTGTAATCTAGCGCACAAGCTCTCAGCATATCCTCCAAAATCTGATTGACTCTCTCGGTCTGTCCATCTGTCTGTGGATGAAAAGTTGTATTGAATTCTAGCCTGGTACCCAAAGTTTCATGCTACTGCTTCGAGAACTTTGAGGTAAACTGGGTTCCTCTATCTGATATGATACTCCTTGGAACTCCATGCAAACATACGATCCTGGTCATGTATATCTTTGCCAACTTAGCACTGGTGTAAGTGGTCTTTACTGGGATGAAATGAGCTACCTTCATCAATCGATCAACTACAACCCAAATTGAGTCATAGCCTGAACGAGTCCTGGGTAATCCCATGATAAAATCCATGCCTAGCTTATCTCACTTCCATTCGGGTATCGGCAATGGTTGTAACAATCCTGCTGGCTTCTGATGCTCTGCCTTTACTCTCTGACATACATCACAAACTGCTACATACTCCGCAATATCCTTCTTCATTCCGGTCCACCAGAAAATATCCTTCAAATCCAAATACATCTTGGTGTTTCCTGGGTGAGTCGAATATGGTGAGTCATGTGCCTCTTGCAGTATCAACTTCCTGATCTCCGGGTCATTGGGCACGTAAACACGGTCTTCAAACCATAGGGTGTCGTGCTCATCCTCACGAAATCCTTTAGCTTTTCCTTTGCTCAGTTTCTCCTTTATAGCGGCAATCTCTTTGTCAGCTTTCTGAGCTTCCCTGATTTTATCCATCAAAGTTGACTGAATCTCCAATGCTTCTACGTAACCTCTTGGAACTATTTCCAAACATAGTTCACGAAGATTTTTGGCTAACTCCCTTGGTAATTCTCCCGTCATTAACGTATTGACATGGCTCTTGAGGCTTAATGCGTCTGCTACTACATTAGCCTTTCCGGGGTGATAATGCAATTTCATATCATAATCCTTGATAAGCTCCAACCATCTCCTTTGTCTGAGATTCAACTCCTTCTGGGTGAAAATGTACTTCAAACTCTTATGATCTGTGTACACCTCACAATGATTTCCAATGAGGCAATGCCTCCATGTTTTCAATGCATGCACTATGGCTGCTAACTCCAAATCATGCATGGCATAATTCAACTCATGAGGCTTCAGTTGTCTTGAGGCATATGAAACAACTCTCCCTTCCTGCATAAGCACTGCTCCAAGTCGTCGACGTGAAGCGTCGCAATACACCTCATAATCTTTGGTCTGGTCTGGCAAAATCAACACTGGTGAGGTAACCAAACGTTTTTTCAACTCCTGGAAACTAGCCTCACATTCCTCCGTCCATATGAACTTGCTATCTTTCTTCAACAACTCCGTCATAGGCTTCGCAATCTTTGAGAAATTCTCAATAAATCTCCGGTAGTATCCTGCGAGTCCAAGAAAACTCCGGATCTCTCCAACTGTTGTTGGGGCTTCCCACTTGGTCACGGTTTCAACTTTAGTGGGATCAACTGCTATACCTTCTCCAGATATAACGTGTCCGAGGAATCCTACTTCCTTTAACCAAAACTCACATTAGCTGAACTTGGCATATAATTGATGTTCTCTGAGCTTTCCAAGTACCAAACACAAATGCTCCTTATGCTCCTCTTCATTCTTCGAGTAAACCAGGATATCATCAATGAACACTACGACGAACTTATCCAAAAACTCCATAAACACTTTGTTCATCATGTTCATAAAATATGCAGGTGCGTTAGTCAGACCAAATGACATAACGGTATACTCATACAGCCCATACCTGGTGGTAAAAGCTGTCTTCGGAATATCCTGTTCTCGAATCTTCAACTGGTGGTATCCTGATCGCAGATCGATCTTGGAAAATACCTTAGCTCCTTGCAACCGATCAAACAAATCGTTGATCATTGGTAGTGGGTACTTGTTCTTGATCGTTACTTCATTCAATCCTCGATAATCAACAACCATCCTTAACGATCCATCCTTCTTCTCCACTAGTAGTAACCGGCGATCCCCAAGGCGAAGAACTTGGGCGAATATATCCCTTATCCAGTAACTCCTTAATCTGCTTCTTAATTTCCACCAAATCCTTTGCTGGCATCCTATATGGTCTCTTTGATATTGGACATGTGCCTGGCAATAGCTCGATCAAAAACTCAATATCTCTATCCAGTGGCATGCCTGGCAACTCCTCTGGAAATACATCAGGAAAATCCCTTACCACTGGTACTTCCTCCTGCACAACTCCTGTTAGGCAATTTACTTGAGTCCTCTTTGGCACATGCCGGGATACATACTTGATCCTTCTCCCTTCTGGGGTGGTAAGAAAAATTGACTTACTAGCACATTCAATATTCCCTTCATACTTTGGTAACCAATCCATGCCTAATATCACATCCAATCCTTGAGATTCCAATACTATTAAGTCTGAGGGAAAAACATAGTTACCAATCCTTAATGGTAACCGATCACACCATAGACTAGCCACATACTCTGCTCCAGGCGAGGTTACTAACATGGGTTACCTAAGGGCTTGGGTTGGTAGGTTATACTTATCCACAAATCCCCTTGAGATGTATGAATGCGATGCACCAGTATCAAAAAGAACGAGTGCAGTAAATGACTTAACCAAAAACTTACCTATTACTGCATCGGGCTGAGCTTCAACCTCCTCCACGCTAACGTGGTTCACCTGTCCCCTGTTGAAAGGGTTCGGCTTCTTCCTAGAACTTTCATTGCCATTTTGGCCTTCAGGACATTCATTGGCATAATGTCCGATCTTCGAACACTTAAAGCAAGTGACTTGGCTCAAGTCCTTCTTGGCTGGGGTTGAGGGGTTGGTGCGGTTCTGGCCGTTTCTTCCTCCGTTGCAATTACCATTCTTGGTGCCATTGTGATTGTGCGAGCTACTTCCTCCATGGGTATGCTGAAAATGTCATCCCGGTCTAGGGGTAAAACGTGGCTTCTGCTGAGCTCCTGAATTGTACTTTCCTTGTCCATACTTCCTCTCGCGGTTCTCAATTTGCTGCTGCTTCCCTTCAATCATAAGAGCACGATCTACCAACTCCTGGTAGTTGTTGAAGGTGGCTACCATCAACTGCATGCTCAACTCATCATTCAGTCCTTCTAGAAACTTCTCCTGCTTAGCTGCATCCGTAGCGACGTCATCTGGGCATAACGTGCTAACTTACTAAAGTTCTCCACATACTGGCCAACTGTCCATCCTCCTTGGCGCAAGTTGCGAAACTCACGCTTCTTCATGGCCATAGCTCCTGCTGAAACATGTGCAGTACGAAAAGCCTGCTGAAACTGGTCCCATGTGACAGTGTCGACTGGGAAAGTGGCTGTGAAATTCTCCCACCATGATGCTGCGGGTCCTTCTAACTGATGTGCGACAAACTTCACCTTCTCCGCATCTGTGCATCCTGCTGTGGTCTACTCCCTAGCTGTCTTGCGGAGCCAATCATCTGCTACTATCGGCTCGGTGCTACTGGAAAACACCGGCGGATTCAGCCTAAGAAAACGGGCTAAGTGGTCAACGGGTGGTGGTGGTGGTGGTGGGTTGCTGTTGTTGTTCCCCTGATTCTGATTCTGGACTAGCAACTGCATCAATGTGTTCTGCTGTTGGATCAACTGGGTGAGCTCCGGTGGAAAGGCAAATCCGGGGTCACGTCTCGGAGGCATCTAAGGGTTTTAGAAGAGATGAGATATAAGAATAGAGGGGGTCTAAAGAGAAAACACTACCCATATGCACATGAGGCAAAAACAAACAATTCACTTCAATCAATCAAACAAGGGCATACAATTGATCTAACTATCGCAAAAGTGCTCGGGCTACTATATTTACATGGTGGACTACTACTACTAATGAGGTGGTCTACTAGAAATATTCTTCTGTCATTGACTCCATAATATCTGCTCCAGCTTCATAAACATAGTCATCATCGCTACTATCTGCTTCTGAGTCGGTGCCGTCGATGATGATGTAATCTTCCGGGCTAATCTCCTGGGGTTCTTCGTCTTCATCTACTGGCGTAGGGCCTCCCATAAATATTCCAATCTTCTTGATCAGGTCGTCATTCTTCTCCACCAATACTTCAATTTCCTCTTCATAATCTTCACGTGTAGCCTTGAGTTCTTCCTCCAGTTCCTTGATTCTAGTCTTAGCCTTCTTCAGATCTATCATGTCGACGCACATCTGGTTCTCCTGTCGTCGAATGTGCTGGTTTAACTCCTGGATAAAAGCTGCGATTGATCTATCCTTCCTGGTGTTGATCATCTCCCAGTGCTCATCTCGGCGCCCACAAATCTGGTAGATAGTATCCTTGAGATCCTTGTGGTAAACTTCTCCAATGCGTCCCATGGCGATGTGAGCTGCCATGCTCTTTCCTAGACTCCAAGTTGGTGCATCAAAAGAAAACTCTATGGGCTTAGTGACTGGCATGAACGTCCTTCCTGGAACTTGAACTTGAATCATCCAGCGCTCTTCTTCAGGTAAAGTGGCGTTGTAGGTTCCCGTGAAGCTTGGTACTCCTATATTCAGGTATCTAGTGACTTCCTTCAAGTGTCGTCCAAAGGGTGTATCTTCATCCGGTTGTGTGAACTTGTTCCTTGCATCCGCCATCCTAAAGAGTAGAAAAGATGAGAGGTCAGAAGAGAAGAGAGTGAATAGTGATCTACGTCTTTAGCTTAGTGGTCGTGTCCTACAGTCAGCGTATGCTCTGATACCATCTCTGTAGCGACCAGACCTCAAACGGTCTGATCTCTGTGCTCCGGTGTCATCCCTGGATCAGTAATGCTGACACCACACAGTACTCGGAGGATTTATAGCAGAGTAGCAATCACACACTTATTACATCGAGTGTCTCAAAAGAGAACTTATTACAATAAATATGGCTTAAGGCCATCTAATAACTATAACAGCGGCAGGCTTGGAAGATAAGTGAGTCCATCAACTCCAATGGCATCACTGAGTATAGAACCACGACCTAAAAACTCCTTAATCGTCGTCTGAAAAGTCTGCAACATTAACGTTGCAGCCCGAAACGGGTCAGCACATGGAATATGCTGGCAAGGTAACACATAGAGAGTAATGGAATGAAACAGCTATACTACATGCATATTTGGCTGGTGGAAAGCTCTATGGTTACAGTTTTGCGTAAAGCCAATTTTTCCCTACTTCAAAGGAATAAATTTATTTAACTATCATGGTGGTTGTTAAACATTGAGAATGGTTGACAGCATTCTCAATCCCAATTAAGCATCATCATTAATCATAACCCAACAAAATTAATTTAGGGTAACATGTTGACATTCACATGATAATCCAAGTACTAGATACTCAAGATGTCCATAACCGGGGACATGGCTAACCATGATTAGTTTATTACACTCTGCAGAGGTTTGCGCACTTTTCCCCACAAGACTCGATCGCCTCCGTTTGGTTTCTCGCACTACATGGTGTTTGAGAAGACGGATGACTGAGACATAGTCTTTCAGAAGCGCTAGCACCTTACGATCGGGTAGACCGTACCACCTACATCTCCTACATCTGCTAGTCTACCACTGTAAGAGTTCGCACGACTTAGTCAACTATGCTAGAGCCCATAATAGCTTGTGGCTGCACACGGAAGTTTCTAGTATGAATAGTCTCATGATCCCTTTGAGCCTGGGTGGCGGTCCAAAAGAAAATAGGCAAGTCCTGGAATACCCAGGTGCCTCAATCCACCCAGATGTGTGTTTAAGTTGCCACCTTAGATAAACCATTAATTAACAATCTCACATCTGTCATGGATATCACTCACCCAATCCACGTCTACTAGCATAGCATGGCATAATAAGCAAACGTAGAAGTAACTCCCAAAGGTTTGATAATAACAGGTAATAGGTACTACCACATCTACTTCCCATCCCACAATTTAATTAGATCCTAATCATGCAATGTGTGAGGATTGATCTAATGCAATAAAACTGGGTAGTAGAAAAGGTATGATCAAAGTGTTACTTGCCTTGCTGATGATTCGTGAAACCTAACGATTCGAAGTAACAGACGGCGCACTCCGGGTATTCTATCGCAGGAAAACAGACAAGCATACAATAAGTACTCATCTAATGCACAGGTAAAACTCAAATAAGACATCTAACCAGAAGGTTCATATTAAGAACTCCGGTTGGCAAAAAGAATCAACTCGAACGAAGCAACGAAAGTCAAACGGCGAAAGAAAATAACTTCGTTCTACTAATCTGGATCTAGGGCAAACTTTACAGTAGCAAAATCTTGTTTAAGTTGGTTAAACGGATAGAGGGTTTCGAGACGAATCTCTAGGCGCTTGAATCGCTTGATTCCGATAAACGAGCGAAAAGTTATACTAAAATGAAAATCGGATCAGGAATCGCGATCAGAAAAATCGCGGATTTAATCAGAGAAAAAGAAAAACAATGAACTCTGATTTTTTTCTCTTTTTTTATGACAGCACGGAAAACGAGGCGCGACGAACCTCGGCGGCGGCGGATGACGGCGGCGGCGCGGCAGTGGCGACGGCGGCGGCTAGGGTGGCGGCTGGGCTGGGGCTGGCTAGGGTTTCCCTCGGTGTGGGCTGCCCCGGCTTATGAAGGCCCCCCCTCGGGCCGGAGTCCTAGTCGGACACGGCCCATAGGTCAGTTCGTTTTTTTAATTCCGCTCGGTAGAAAAATAAAAAAGAAATACTAAACGGACTCCAAAAATTCTGAAATAAATTTTCACGGGGTTCTAAAATCAAGCCGCACAAGGTGAACATTTATTTGGGACCTAAATGCAATTTTGAAAAACGCACATTTTTCCTAAATTCAAATAAAACACCGAAAAACTCCGATATAAAATATTATTTGATTTTATTATTAAATCCTCAATATTTCTTTATTTGGGAAAGTCATTTTATTCCCTCTCTCATATTTTTGTAATAGAAATAATTGATGATAAAATAAATAAAATCAAATGATCCTATTCTCAAAATTTGAGAAAACTCAAATATGAAAATAACGAAATCCCCAACTCTCTCCGTGGGTCATTGAGTTGCGTAGAATTTCTAGGATCAACCAAAATGCAAAATAAAATATGATATGCATGATGATCTAATGTATAACATTCCAAAATGAAAATTTGGGATGTTACATCTATTCTCCATCATACAAATTTCCAATCTTTTTTATTTTGCAATCTTTACTTTCAATCTATATCATAAAAATACCAAAAATATTTATCTTATCATTATTATCTCTATCAGATCTCACTCTCGCAAGTGACCGTGATGGGATTGACAACCCCTTTATCGCGTTGGTTGCGAGGTTCTTATTTGTTTGTGTAGGTACGAGGGACTTGCGTGTGGCCTCCTACTGGATTGATACCTTGGTTCTCAAAAACTGAGGGAAATACTTACGCTACTTTGCTGCATTACCCTTTCCTCTTAAATGGAAAACCAATGCAGTGCTCAAGAGGTAGCAGGCCGCACGTATATTGTTTTTCTATTTGGATGATTAATGTTGCCGCTTTATTGCTTAACCTAAGCGTGGCACATATCCATTGTTGGTCTAACGCTCACGGTTCGAATAAATAATCCGTTTGGGATATTGGTTCCCAATTATTAATAATCTCCCGTTTGTAATTAGATAAAGATTACATCAAAACTGGTCTCAAATTTGACAAAAAAAAGTACAATACCACTTTGTATTAGTGTCCATATGACAACACGATAAGTTCCATGAACTTCAAATAAGTTTTGGATGTACTAAAATTTAAAAATCAAGATTCTCAATGTTTGAAATTTGTTGCATGGGGAGTAAACATGCACCCAGTGAGACACATGTGTTTTTGCAATCCATTTAGGTGCACTGTCACGTGTGCATGTAGCTCAAATTTGATTTTTGCACATTATACCCGTAGAAAATCAATCAATCAATGTACTAAAACGTCTTAATGATCTCTGTGATTTTTTTTGAAATTAAAATGTCCCTCCTTTGGTAACATGTATGTTCACAATGGGAAAATTAATTTAACATGCATCGTAGTTGCGGTAGATTCGCGGTGTGTGTGGGTGTGTGCGTCTGGGGGGTGGCGGGTGTCTCGCAGTACACTACGAGTTGTGAGCCACCGTGTGGGTTGGCCATTTTGTTAGGCAGTCTGGTGCCACATCAGAGTCGTGAAATCGTCATTTAAAACATTACACAACCCTTTCATACATAAATGTTTTGGCCACATGCAGTCGATGGTTGTCCTACACAACACTCGATACTCGCGTGTGACGCTTCCTGTGGGCATGCGAGGTTGTCGTCCATCACTTTGATGAACAACCGGTAGTGAGGTTAATTTGACCAGCAAGGTAGAATCTTTTTTGTTTGTGTTATGGTGGTATATAGTACGCGTCGAAGAGGTGGGAGTGGACTAGCATATATACTATACGTACGCGTCTGTGAACAAGTAAACCTCACTCAGTGTCGGGACTTTTTGGTTTCCAAGGCACGTGCCACATCAAAATTGTGAAATTGGTTATTCAAACATCACACAACACCTTTTTGGGCCACATGCATATCCTAGCTAGGACACTCACGTGTGATGCTTCCATCTGTGGGCCCAGGAGGCCATCGTCGATGCATGCATGCATCACTTTGACCTACATCGAGAGAGGTTAATTAATTTCACCATCGATGAGGATTATTTTGGGTTGTACATATACTACGGCAGGAGCATATAGTATGCGATGAAGAGGGGGAAAGGGGACCATCATATGTAGTACGCTTGATATGAACCTCGCTTTGTGTGGGTGCATGGTTTATGGTTTTTGAGGCATGTGGCACATCAAAGTTGTGCATTTTGGGTATTCAACATATATATGTTTGGCCCACATGCAAAGCGGTGGTGGTTGTCCTCTCGCACCCACTTAAGCGGTTATCAACGATATCGATGCTTTCCACTTGTGGGCTCGCTTGGTCCATCACTACTTTTTTCCTAACAACATGAGAGGTTAATTTGACTTAGGAGGGGATTATTATATTTGCTTTGGGATGACATGCATGATACAGCTTGAGCACACACACATGCATGTGTACGCATGAATCCCTCCCACCGAGTCGAAGTGGCTAGTACAATGACACATCATGAACCGATCTCGCTCTGTGTGAGGAGCTAGTGTACAATTTTTGACACACGCGCCACATCAATGTTGTGTATTCAAACATGCATGCATGCATCACCTCCATACATATGCATGTAGTGGTTGCCTTTGAACGATACACTCCATCGCGTGGTTATCAACAGCAAGCCTATATATTCGTGGGCCTGTGTGGACATCCATGATCACCTGACCAACAACAAGATAGGTTACCATGGCGGATTCTTCATTTGGTTCGTGTTATCTTAGTATAGGTCATGGTGAGATTCAGACCTAATTAAGTTTGAGTGCATATACTACGCACGCATGCATGCATGAATCCCCGTCGTTGGCTTGAAGTGTGGTGTAACATACATATGCATCGTCAACCTAACCCTCACTCAGTCTGGGGATTTCTAGTTCGAAATCACGGTGCCACATCAAAGTTGTTCCATTGTTACTAAAAACACACCTCTCCATACATATGTTTGGGCCACACGCATGCAGTGGTTGTCTTCGGGGACTAGCTACTTGCGTGGTTATTGGCGAGCTAGCCCATCTCTGGGGTCACATGGACGGCCATCACTTTGACCAACAACAAGAGAGAGGTTGTACGACCAAGGTGGATTATTCTTGGTCCGTTTTACGATCCATCTTGGTGAGATATATGCCTCTCTGGCCCGCCGACTAAAAGTGTGTGTGTGGGGGGGGGGGTTGCTACTTGCACTTTGCTAGGT